>NW_027184619.1:5957500-5966708 GCF_032405125.1 Capricornis sumatraensis
TTAGGGTTAGGGTTAGGGTTAGGGTTAGGGTTAGGGTTAGGGTTAGGGTTAGGGTTAGGGTTAGGGTTAGGGTTAGGGTTAGGGTTAGGGTTAGGGTTAGGGTTAGGGTTAGGGTTAGGGTTAGGGTTAGGGTTAGGGTTAGGGTTAGGGTTAGGGTTAGGGTTAGGGTTAGGGTTAGGGTTAGGGTTAGGGTTAGGGTTAGGGTTAGGGTTAGGGTTAGGGTTAGGGTTAGGGTTAGGGTTAGGGTTAGGGTTAGGGTTAGGGTTAGGGTTAGGGTTAGGGTTAGGGTTAGGGTTAGGGTTAGGGTTAGGGTTAGGGTTAGGGTTAGGGTTAGGGTTAGGGTTAGGGTTAGGGTTAGGGTTAGGGTTAGGGTTAGGGTTAGGGTTAGGGTTAGGGTTAGGGTTAGGGTTAGGGTTAGGGTTAGGGTTAGGGTTAGGGTTAGGGTTAGGGTTAGGGTTAGGGTTAGGGTTAGGGTTAGGGTTAGGGTTAGGGTTAGGGTTAGGGTTAGGGTTAGGGTTAGGGTTAGGGTTAGGGTTAGGGTTAGGGTTAGGGTTAGGGTTAGGGTTAGGGTTAGGGTTAGGGTTAGGGTTAGGGTTAGGGTTAGGGTTAGGGTTAGGGTTAGGGTTAGGGTTAGGGTTAGGGTTAGGGTTAGGGTTAGGGTTAGGGTTAGGGTTAGGGTTAGGGTTAGGGTTAGGGTTAGGGTTAGGGTTAGGGTTAGGGTTAGGGTTAGGGTTAGGGTTAGGGTTAGGGTTAGGGTTAGGGTTAGGGTTAGGGTTAGGGTTAGGGTTAGGGTTAGGGTTAGGGTTAGGGTTAGGGTTAGGGTTAGGGTTAGGGTTAGGGTTAGGGTTAGGGTTAGGGTTAGGGTTAGGGTTAGGGTTAGGGTTAGGGTTAGGGTTAGGGTTAGGGTTAGGGTTAGGGTTAGGGTTAGGGTTAGGGTTAGGGTTAGGGTTAGGGTTAGGGTTAGGGTTAGGGTTAGGGTTAGGGTTAGGGTTAGGGTTAGGGTTAGGGTTAGGGTTAGGGTTAGGGTTAGGGTTAGGGTTAGGGTTAGGGTTAGGGTTAGGGTTAGGGTTAGGGTTAGGGTTAGGGTTAGGGTTAGGGTTAGGGTTAGGGTTAGGGTTAGGGTTAGGGTTAGGGTTAGGGTTAGGGTTAGGGTTAGGGTTAGGGTTAGGGTTAGGGTTAGGGTTAGGGTTAGGGTTAGGGTTAGGGTTAGGGTTAGGGTTAGGGTTAGGGTTAGGGTTAGGGTTAGGGTTAGGGTTAGGGTTAGGGTTAGGGTTAGGGTTAGGGTTAGGGTTAGGGTTAGGGTTAGGGTTAGGGTTAGGGTTAGGGTTAGGGTTAGGGTTAGGGTTAGGGTTAGGGTTAGGGTTAGGGTTAGGGTTAGGGTTAGGGTTAGGGTTAGGGTTAGGGTTAGGGTTAGGGTTAGGGTTAGGGTTAGGGTTAGGGTTAGGGTTAGGGTTAGGGTTAGGGTTAGGGTTAGGGTTAGGGTTAGGGTTAGGGTTAGGGTTAGGGTTAGGGTTAGGGTTAGGGTTAGGGTTAGGGTTAGGGTTAGGGTTAGGGTTAGGGTTAGGGTTAGGGTTAGGGTTAGGGTTAGGGTTAGGGTTAGGGTTAGGGTTAGGGTTAGGGTTAGGGTTAGGGTTAGGGTTAGGGTTAGGGTTAGGGTTAGGGTTAGGGTTAGGGTTAGGGTTAGGGTTAGGGTTAGGGTTAGGGTTAGGGTTAGGGTTAGGGTTAGGGTTAGGGTTAGGGTTAGGGTTAGGGTTAGGGTTAGGGTTAGGGTTAGGGTTAGGGTTAGGGTTAGGGTTAGGGTTAGGGTTAGGGTTAGGGTTAGGGTTAGGGTTAGGGTTAGGGTTAGGGTTAGGGTTAGGGTTAGGGTTAGGGTTAGGGTTAGGGTTAGGGTTAGGGTTAGGGTTAGGGTTAGGGTTAGGGTTAGGGTTAGGGTTAGGGTTAGGGTTAGGGTTAGGGTTAGGGTTAGGGTTAGGGTTAGGGTTAGGGTTAGGGTTAGGGTTAGGGTTAGGGTTAGGGTTAGGGTTAGGGTTAGGGTTAGGGTTAGGGTTAGGGTTAGGGTTAGGGTTAGGGTTAGGGTTAGGGTTAGGGTTAGGGTTAGGGTTAGGGTTAGGGTTAGGGTTAGGGTTAGGGTTAGGGTTAGGGTTAGGGTTAGGGTTAGGGTTAGGGTTAGGGTTAGGGTTAGGGTTAGGGTTAGGGTTAGGGTTAGGGTTAGGGTTAGGGTTAGGGTTAGGGTTAGGGTTAGGGTTAGGGTTAGGGTTAGGGTTAGGGTTAGGGTTAGGGTTAGGGTTAGGGTTAGGGTTAGGGTTAGGGTTAGGGTTAGGGTTAGGGTTAGGGTTAGGGTTAGGGTTAGGGTTAGGGTTAGGGTTAGGGTTAGGGTTAGGGTTAGGGTTAGGGTTAGGGTTAGGGTTAGGGTTAGGGTTAGGGTTAGGGTTAGGGTTAGGGTTAGGGTTAGGGTTAGGGTTAGGGTTAGGGTTAGGGTTAGGGTTAGGGTTAGGGTTAGGGTTAGGGTTAGGGTTAGGGTTAGGGTTAGGGTTAGGGTTAGGGTTAGGGTTAGGGTTAGGGTTAGGGTTAGGGTTAGGGTTAGGGTTAGGGTTAGGGTTAGGGTTAGGGTTAGGGTTAGGGTTAGGGTTAGGGTTAGGGTTAGGGTTAGGGTTAGGGTTAGGGTTAGGGTTAGGGTTAGGGTTAGGGTTAGGGTTAGGGTTAGGGTTAGGGTTAGGGTTAGGGTTAGGGTTAGGGTTAGGGTTAGGGTTAGGGTTAGGGTTAGGGTTAGGGTTAGGGTTAGGGTTAGGGTTAGGGTTAGGGTTAGGGTTAGGGTTAGGGTTAGGGTTAGGGTTAGGGTTAGGGTTAGGGTTAGGGTTAGGGTTAGGGTTAGGGTTAGGGTTAGGGTTAGGGTTAGGGTTAGGGTTAGGGTTAGGGTTAGGGTTAGGGTTAGGGTTAGGGTTAGGGTTAGGGTTAGGGTTAGGGTTAGGGTTAGGGTTAGGGTTAGGGTTAGGGTTAGGGTTAGGGTTAGGGTTAGGGTTAGGGTTAGGGTTAGGGTTAGGGTTAGGGTTAGGGTTAGGGTTAGGGTTAGGGTTAGGGTTAGGGTTAGGGTTAGGGTTAGGGTTAGGGTTAGGGTTAGGGTTAGGGTTAGGGTTAGGGTTAGGGTTAGGGTTAGGGTTAGGGTTAGGGTTAGGGTTAGGGTTAGGGTTAGGGTTAGGGTTAGGGTTAGGGTTAGGGTTAGGGTTAGGGTTAGGGTTAGGGTTAGGGTTAGGGTTAGGGTTAGGGTTAGGGTTAGGGTTAGGGTTAGGGTTAGGGTTAGGGTTAGGGTTAGGGTTAGGGTTAGGGTTAGGGTTAGGGTTAGGGTTAGGGTTAGGGTTAGGGTTAGGGTTAGGGTTAGGGTTAGGGTTAGGGTTAGGGTTAGGGTTAGGGTTAGGGTTAGGGTTAGGGTTAGGGTTAGGGTTAGGGTTAGGGTTAGGGTTAGGGTTAGGGTTAGGGTTAGGGTTAGGGTTAGGGTTAGGGTTAGGGTTAGGGTTAGGGTTAGGGTTAGGGTTAGGGTTAGGGTTAGGGTTAGGGTTAGGGTTAGGGTTAGGGTTAGGGTTAGGGTTAGGGTTAGGGTTAGGGTTAGGGTTAGGGTTAGGGTTAGGGTTAGGGTTAGGGTTAGGGTTAGGGTTAGGGTTAGGGTTAGGGTTAGGGTTAGGGTTAGGGTTAGGGTTAGGGTTAGGGTTAGGGTTAGGGTTAGGGTTAGGGTTAGGGTTAGGGTTAGGGTTAGGGTTAGGGTTAGGGTTAGGGTTAGGGTTAGGGTTAGGGTTAGGGTTAGGGTTAGGGTTAGGGTTAGGGTTAGGGTTAGGGTTAGGGTTAGGGTTAGGGTTAGGGTTAGGGTTAGGGTTAGGGTTAGGGTTAGGGTTAGGGTTAGGGTTAGGGTTAGGGTTAGGGTTAGGGTTAGGGTTAGGGTTAGGGTTAGGGTTAGGGTTAGGGTTAGGGTTAGGGTTAGGGTTAGGGTTAGGGTTAGGGTTAGGGTTAGGGTTAGGGTTAGGGTTAGGGTTAGGGTTAGGGTTAGGGTTAGGGTTAGGGTTAGGGTTAGGGTTAGGGTTAGGAGGTTAGGGTTAGGGTTAGGGTTAGGGTTAGGGTTAGGGTTAGGGTTAGGGTTAGGGTTAGGGTTAGGGTTAGGGTTAGGGTTAGGGTTAGGGTTAGGGTTAGGGTTAGGGTTAGGGTTAGGGTTAGGGTTAGGGTTAGGGTTAGGGTTAGGGTTAGGGTTAGGGTTAGGGTTAGGGTTAGGGTTAGGGTTAGGGTTAGGGTTAGGGTTAGGGTTAGGGTTAGGGTTAGGGTTAGGGTTAGGGTTAGGGTTAGGGTTAGGGTTAGGGTTAGGGTTAGGGTTAGGGTTAGGGTTAGGGTTAGGGTTAGGGTTAGGGTTAGGGTTAGGGTTAGGGTTAGGGTTAGGGTTAGGGTTAGGGTTAGGGTTAGGGTTAGGGTTAGGGTTAGGGTTAGGGTTAGGGTTAGGGTTAGGGTTAGGGTTAGGGTTAGGGTTAGGGTTAGGGTTAGGGTTAGGGTTAGGGTTAGGGTTAGGGTTAGGGTTAGGGTTAGGGTTAGGGTTAGGGTTAGGGTTAGGGTTAGGGTTAGGGTTAGGGTTAGGGTTAGGGTTAGGGTTAGGGTTAGGGTTAGGGTTAGGGTTAGGGTTAGGGTTAGGGTTAGGGTTAGGGTTAGGGTTAGGGTTAGGGTTAGGGTTAGGGTTAGGGTTAGGGTTAGGGTTAGGGTTAGGGTTAGGGTTAGGGTTAGGGTTAGGGTTAGGGTTAGGGTTAGGGTTAGGGTTAGGGTTAGGGTTAGGGTTAGGGTTAGGGTTAGGGTTAGGGTTAGGGTTAGGGTTAGGGTTAGGGTTAGGGTTAGGGTTAGGGTTAGGGTTAGGGTTAGGGTTAGGGTTAGGGTTAGGGTTAGGGTTAGGGTTAGGGTTAGGGTTAGGGTTAGGGTTAGGGTTAGGGTTAGGGTTAGGGTTAGGGTTAGGGTTAGGGTTAGGGTTAGGGTTAGGGTTAGGGTTAGGGTTAGGGTTAGGGTTAGGGTTAGGGTTAGGGTTAGGGTTAGGGTTAGGGTTAGGGTTAGGGTTAGGGTTAGGGTTAGGGTTAGGGTTAGGGTTAGGGTTAGGGTTAGGGTTAGGGTTAGGGTTAGGGTTAGGGTTAGGGTTAGGGTTAGGGTTAGGGTTAGGGTTAGGGTTAGGGTTAGGGTTAGGGTTAGGGTTAGGGTTAGGGTTAGGGTTAGGGTTAGGGTTAGGGTTAGGGTTAGGGTTAGGGTTAGGGTTAGGGTTAGGGTTAGGGTTAGGGTTAGGGTTAGGGTTAGGGTTAGGGTTAGGGTTAGGGTTAGGGTTAGGGTTAGGGTTAGGGTTAGGGTTAGGGTTAGGGTTAGGGTTAGGGTTAGGGTTAGGGTTAGGGTTAGGGTTAGGGTTAGGGTTAGGGTTAGGGTTAGGGTTAGGGTTAGGGTTAGGGTTAGGGTTAGGGTTAGGGTTAGGGTTAGGGTTAGGGTTAGGGTTAGGGTTAGGGTTAGGGTTAGGGTTAGGGTTAGGGTTAGGGTTAGGGTTAGGGTTAGGGTTAGGGTTAGGGTTAGGGTTAGGGTTAGGGTTAGGGTTAGGGTTAGGGTTAGGGTTAGGGTTAGGGTTAGGGTTAGGGTTAGGGTTAGGGTTAGGGTTAGGGTTAGGGTTAGGGTTAGGGTTAGGGTTAGGGTTAGGGTTAGGGTTAGGGTTAGGGTTAGGGTTAGGGTTAGGGTTAGGGTTAGGGTTAGGGTTAGGGTTAGGGTTAGGGTTAGGGTTAGGGTTAGGGTTAGGGTTAGGGTTAGGGTTAGGGTTAGGGTTAGGGTTAGGGTTAGGGTTAGGGTTAGGGTTAGGGTTAGGGTTAGGGTTAGGGTTAGGGTTAGGGTTAGGGTTAGGGTTAGGGTTAGGGTTAGGGTTAGGGTTAGGGTTAGGGTTAGGGTTAGGGTTAGGGTTAGGGTTAGGGTTAGGGTTAGGGTTAGGGTTAGGGTTAGGGTTAGGGTTAGGGTTAGGGTTAGGGTTAGGGTTAGGGTTAGGGTTAGGGTTAGGGTTAGGGTTAGGGTTAGGGTTAGGGTTAGGGTTAGGGTTAGGGTTAGGGTTAGGGTTAGGGTTAGGGTTAGGGTTAGGGTTAGGGTTAGGGTTAGGGTTAGGGTTAGGGTTAGGGTTAGGGTTAGGGTTAGGGTTAGGGTTAGGGTTAGGGTTAGGGTTAGGGTTAGGGTTAGGGTTAGGGTTAGGGTTAGGGTTAGGGTTAGGGTTAGGGTTAGGGTTAGGGTTAGGGTTAGGGTTAGGGTTAGGGTTAGGGTTAGGGTTAGGGTTAGGGTTAGGGTTAGGGTTAGGGTTAGGGTTAGGGTTAGGGTTAGGGTTAGGGTTAGGGTTAGGGTTAGGGTTAGGGTTAGGGTTAGGGTTAGGGTTAGGGTTAGGGTTAGGGTTAGGGTTAGGGTTAGGGTTAGGGTTAGGGTTAGGGTTAGGGTTAGGGTTAGGGTTAGGGTTAGGGTTAGGGTTAGGGTTAGGGTTAGGGTTAGGGTTAGGGTTAGGGTTAGGGTTAGGGTTAGGGTTAGGGTTAGGGTTAGGGTTAGGGTTAGGGTTAGGGTTAGGGTTAGGGTTAGGGTTAGGGTTAGGGTTAGGGTTAGGGTTAGGGTTAGGGTTAGGGTTAGGGTTAGGGTTAGGGTTAGGGTTAGGGTTAGGGTTAGGGTTAGGGTTAGGGTTAGGGTTAGGGTTAGGGTTAGGGTTAGGGTTAGGGTTAGGGTTAGGGTTAGGGTTAGGGTTAGGGTTAGGGTTAGGGTTAGGGTTAGGGTTAGGGTTAGGGTTAGGGTTAGGGTTAGGGTTAGGGTTAGGGTTAGGGTTAGGGTTAGGGTTAGGGTTAGGGTTAGGGTTAGGGTTAGGGTTAGGGTTAGGGTTAGGGTTAGGGTTAGGGTTAGGGTTAGGGTTAGGGTTAGGGTTAGGGTTAGGGTTAGGGTTAGGGTTAGGGTTAGGGTTAGGGTTAGGGTTAGGGTTAGGGTTAGGGTTAGGGTTAGGGTTAGGGTTAGGGTTAGGGTTAGGGTTAGGGTTAGGGTTAGGGTTAGGGTTAGGGTTAGGGTTAGGGTTAGGGTTAGGGTTAGGGTTAGGGTTAGGGTTAGGGTTAGGGTTAGGGTTAGGGTTAGGGTTAGGGTTAGGGTTAGGGTTAGGGTTAGGGTTAGGGTTAGGGTTAGGGTTAGGGTTAGGGTTAGGGTTAGGGTTAGGGTTAGGGTTAGGGTTAGGGTTAGGGTTAGGGTTAGGGTTAGGGTTAGGGTTAGGGTTAGGGTTAGGGTTAGGGTTAGGGTTAGGGTTAGGGTTAGGGTTAGGGTTAGGGTTAGGGTTAGGGTTAGGGTTAGGGTTAGGGTTAGGGTTAGGGTTAGGGTTAGGGTTAGGGTTAGGGTTAGGGTTAGGGTTAGGGTTAGGGTTAGGGTTAGGGTTAGGGTTAGGGTTAGGGTTAGGGTTAGGGTTAGGGTTAGGGTTAGGGTTAGGGTTAGGGTTAGGGTTAGGGTTAGGGTTAGGGTTAGGGTTAGGGTTAGGGTTAGGGTTAGGGTTAGGGTTAGGGTTAGGGTTAGGGTTAGGGTTAGGGTTAGGGTTAGGGTTAGGGTTAGGGTTAGGGTTAGGGTTAGGGTTAGGGTTAGGGTTAGGGTTAGGGTTAGGGTTAGGGTTAGGGTTAGGGTTAGGGTTAGGGTTAGGGTTAGGGTTAGGGTTAGGGTTAGGGTTAGGGTTAGGGTTAGGGTTAGGGTTAGGGTTAGGGTTAGGGTTAGGGTTAGGGTTAGGGTTAGGGTTAGGGTTAGGGTTAGGGTTAGGGTTAGGGTTAGGGTTAGGGTTAGGGTTAGGGTTAGGGTTAGGGTTAGGGTTAGGGTTAGGGTTAGGGTTAGGGTTAGGGTTAGGGTTAGGGTTAGGGTTAGGGTTAGGGTTAGGGTTAGGGTTAGGGTTAGGGTTAGGGTTAGGGTTAGGGTTAGGGTTAGGGTTAGGGTTAGGGTTAGGGTTAGGGTTAGGGTTAGGGTTAGGGTTAGGGTTAGGGTTAGGGTTAGGGTTAGGGTTAGGGTTAGGGTTAGGGTTAGGGTTAGGGTTAGGGTTAGGGTTAGGGTTAGGGTTAGGGTTAGGGTTAGGGTTAGGGTTAGGGTTAGGGTTAGGGTTAGGGTTAGGGTTAGGGTTAGGGTTAGGGTTAGGGTTAGGGTTAGGGTTAGGGTTAGGGTTAGGGTTAGGGTTAGGGTTAGGGTTAGGGTTAGGGTTAGGGTTAGGGTTAGGGTTAGGGTTAGGGTTAGGGTTAGGGTTAGGGTTAGGGTTAGGGTTAGGGTTAGGGTTAGGGTTAGGGTTAGGGTTAGGGTTAGGGTTAGGGTTAGGGTTAGGGTTAGGGTTAGGGTTAGGGTTAGGGTTAGGGTTAGGGTTAGGGTTAGGGTTAGGGTTAGGGTTAGGGTTAGGGTTAGGGTTAGGGTTAGGGTTAGGGTTAGGGTTAGGGTTAGGGTTAGGGTTAGGGTTAGGGTTAGGGTTAGGGTTAGGGTTAGGGTTAGGGTTAGGGTTAGGGTTAGGGTTAGGGTTAGGGTTAGGGTTAGGGTTAGGGTTAGGGTTAGGGTTAGGGTTAGGGTTAGGGTTAGGGTTAGGGTTAGGGTTAGGGTTAGGGTTAGGGTTAGGGTTAGGGTTAGGGTTAGGGTTAGGGTTAGGGTTAGGGTTAGGGTTAGGGTTAGGGTTAGGGTTAGGGTTAGGGTTAGGGTTAGGGTTAGGGTTAGGGTTAGGGTTAGGGTTAGGGTTAGGGTTAGGGTTAGGGTTAGGGTTAGGGTTAGGGTTAGGGTTAGGGTTAGGGTTAGGGTTAGGGTTAGGGTTAGGGTTAGGGTTAGGGTTAGGGTTAGGGTTAGGGTTAGGGTTAGGGTTAGGGTTAGGGTTAGGGTTAGGGTTAGGGTTAGGGTTAGGGTTAGGGTTAGGGTTAGGGTTAGGGTTAGGGTTAGGGTTAGGGTTAGGGTTAGGGTTAGGGTTAGGGTTAGGGTTAGGGTTAGGGTTAGGGTTAGGGTTAGGGTTAGGGTTAGGGTTAGGGTTAGGGTTAGGGTTAGGGTTAGGGTTAGGGTTAGGGTTAGGGTTAGGGTTAGGGTTAGGGTTAGGGTTAGGGTTAGGGTTAGGGTTAGGGTTAGGGTTAGGGTTAGGGTTAGGGTTAGGGTTAGGGTTAGGGTTAGGGTTAGGGTTAGGGTTAGGGTTAGGGTTAGGGTTAGGGTTAGGGTTAGGGTTAGGGTT